>NC_061521.1:22782500-22802500 GCF_022379125.1 Scophthalmus maximus | reverse complement strand
AATATCACAGAACAGGGAACAAGCTGTGAAACACGTCAACACATGTTAAGTCGACACGACAAACTCGTTTGCAAAACTGTAACAAACTTACTCGTGTGAAAATGTCCCGGGTTCACACGGTCTCAGTGTCACATGGACAGATCCTCCGTGTGTACGATGGGGTCGGGAGGTGTCACGGTCAGCATCAGCAAAAAACACAACACAGTTTTTTAAGTGGATTGAAGTGTGTTGTAGTGCACCACCCTCACCACCAGAGGTCAGTCAAGATTTGAGCAAGCGGCTTTGCAGGTATAGAAGACGATCTGAGAAAGATTAATATTAATATTTGGGGTTCATATCTGAATGTGGTGGGCATAGGCAAGAGGGACAAATTTGAAAATGGCACCCTCTAGTGGAATTATTGAAAAAGACACCACCTGCCTCGTGACCCTCAGGTCAGAGACATGTTAGTCGTCTGCCCCATGGAGCGAAATGTGCATTAGTTCATCTCTCTACAGAAGATGTCAGTTTTAAAAATGGGTCAAGAATATCACTTCAAAAGAAAGAAAAGGTTGATTCCGTAAACGGCTAAATGTTCCTCAAACCGCAGGACGCTTCCGTTGGTGGACAGTGTCCGTGTTTCACTGTCATGAATGAACGTGTCACCCGTTGCAAACGTCTGACTCTTTGAGGATTGACACAGATGCACAGACAATAGGCCACAGGGTAGTCTAGATCAGCTGATTGCTCATTGAACTGGATTTTATCGCAAGAAAATGAAGGCAGAATTATTGGGAGACATATCCTCCAAGCACACTGGACATATCGCGCTCAATAAAGCTGGACATGCTCACTCTCTTCCTGCAGTCGTTCGTGCTTTGCATTGTGTGAATCAGTCTGGTCAGGGCAATTCACACACACACACACACACACACGCACACACACACACATGCACTCACACGCACACACACACACACGCGCACACACGCACACACACACACACACACACACACACACACACACACACACACACGCACACGCACACGCACCCACGAACACACGCACACACACACACACACTCACACGCACACGCACACGCACACACACACACACACACACACACACACACACACACACACACACAGGGGGGGGAACAGAAGAATGTGGATTAAGGTAAATAGATTAAGTTACAGTATCAGTGATGAAAACACCGGAAACTAACAAGCGATTGTAAAGATATCGTGTTGTTGCCTGACGCGGGCCCTCGCGTGTAAATCCTACTTGTTATGATTCATGCCAAGTCCTCCTCGTGGTGGTGGGATTATCCCCGCCGTGCTCTCTCTCTCTCTCTCTCTGGACCAGTACAGTAGAGGTGGTGTCTCTGTTCTCCACCAGGAGCCTCAGGTGTGTCGCCCACTGCCACTGTCCTCCGTCACTAAAAGGGAAGCTGCTGCTGCTGCTGAGGAGCCGGGACAGACAGAGACTGTCAGGCCGTGAAATAAATGCTGTCAGCAATTCTTTCAGACGTTCTTGCCATGGTTACTGTCAGCTGCAGAGTCAAAAATGTTCCTCTGAGTCACATGTGTGTGTGAGTGTGTGTGTGTGTGTGTGTGTGTGTGTGTGTGTGTGTGTGTGTGTCTTCATCAGAATAACCAAACTGAACATGCTCATTTTTGTAAACAAAGCTAAACTGCGTGTCTGAGAATCGTGGAGCTGGCCGGTCTCTTAGCAACAGACAGGCCGGTGCTAGGGTGCTATAAATATCCTTTTTTGGTGAGTGTGTGTGTGTGTGTGTGTGTGTGTGTGTGTGTCTAATAACATGGACACCGTGTTTCTATCTGATTAAATACAGGCAACAGAGAAAATGAGAGTGAGAGAGAGAGAGAGAGGAGAAAGGAAGGAAGGATGGAGCGAAGGATGCAATTAGATGACGAGGCTCTGAGTCCATCCTCGTCGGTTTATGTCACTGCATCATTATCATCATCACCACCATCATCATCATCATCATCATCATCATCATCATCATCATTATCTAGTCATCGTGACAGATGCAGTCAAGTGTCTGGCCTCTTGTCCTGATCACTGGGTGTGGTGGTGCAGTGCCCTCGTCCCACCACAAGGTGGGTCACCTGTTCCACTTCAGAGAGAGAGAGAGAGAGAGAGAGAGAGAGAGAGAGAGAGAAGCAAGTAGGTTGGCTTCATTTCGTGCCAGGGGCAGTCCTTCTTCACATGTCCAACGTCTCTGATACGGGGAGATGTATCACTGAGAGACGGAGACAGGAGGAGAGGAGGATCTTTTATTTTTCATCACATTGTCCTTAAAAAAACAAAAAACTGCCTGTCTTTCTATCGGTCATTACAATGGCTGGTTTTCGCAGTTTAGTCCATTACAAGGAACTTAGATTCCATTAAAACTCTCTTAAAGTCAAATTCACATATCATTCATATGTTCAGCTGTACAAAACGATAATTTCTTGACTGTGATTCCTCACAAGTTCAAGGCATGGAAACAGTTTCGCCTTCATCAAATCTCACAAAATCTCCAAAGTGGGTTACAAAAAAACCTGAAACGAAACGTGTGCCCCTTTTCATCTGAGCCGGCCTGCAACTTCCTCCTCTGATATCCTGTCAGTGCTTTTTCTTTCTCTGTCCGACACGCTGTCCTTGGACAGGAAGCGTGGCCACTAATCCCAACAATCGCTCCACGCAAAGGAAAAATCTGTGTTACTTAACTTATCTTTGCAATATGGATATGGATACTGAACACAACCTGCCAGACTTTGTGTTGTTGTACAGACACAAAGAAACAGCACAGGAAGTGGAGGTGATGTGGAAATAGTGGAGGTGAAAGCAGTGAAATAACTGGTGTTGAAGTAAAAGTCTGATTTCATTTTTGAGACACACACACACACACACAAACACACACACACACACACACACAGACACACACACACACACACACACAACAGACAAACACACACACACACACACACACACAAACACACACAAACACACACACACACAAACACACACACACACACACACACACACACACACACACACACACACACACACACACACAAACAAACACACACACACACACACACACACACAAACACACACTGTCAGCATCGTTGAGCTGAAGGGAAAGTATATTGATGACTTTTTGGGAAATACGCTCATTTGCTTTCTTGCCTCTGGAGTTTGATAAAAAAGATTGATAACACATTCATTTGCGGACGCCAGGATTATGGCAGTATTAGATCATTGTCAGGCCAGCGTGATCAAACGCGATTGCTAGCAACAAAAAAAGGCAAACTTAAAAACTCTGAAGCAGCAGGATCGTGTCAGCGGGTGATGATAGGGACGTGTCACCCTGCCCCCTGCTCCAGGGCGGAAAAACCATCTGCGTCAACTGAATTGCTGGCGAATCGACGGGGGAACAGGGGACGTGCAGGTGCTTGGAGCTCACTGAGGACATCTAGAGGTCAGGTGTGGAAACGACAGGCCTGGGACGTTAACAGGGAGAGGCCTGAGGCTGGAGACGAGGAGACGTACTGTATGTGTAACTGTGATTCCAGATGTGCGTAGTACATAAGGGCAGAAGGACACACACACACACACAAACACACACACACACACACACACACACACACGTGGAGAACAATGTGAGGGGGCAGTTCAACCAAATAACTGAGAAAACCTTTTTTCTCTCACTGATTCGACTGAAAATTGAAAACTATGTACGTGGTTCTGTTGACTCTTTCTGGGAGGAGATGTTGCCATTGGGGCCGGGCGTTAGTTTGCTTTTTTCCTGTGCCAAAAAAGCGATGCAGGCGGAAGAAAGGTGAACTAAAAGCAGCAACGTGTCAGCTTTTGGGTTTAAACATTTTTTCAAATGAGAGTGGAGTCATCATGCGCATAGCAAGAATATAAATATGCAAAAAAATAATACAATATTTAATAAAACGGTTGCCGGATAGCATCGAATAAGTTCACCTGGCTAATTCCAGTTCATCTAAGCGTTTGTCCAATGTGTCGGCGTTTGGTTTAATGTGTGATGTGCTGCATTCATACAACATTTAGTACGAAAAGGAGACAAGATACGACACATGGTCCAGAACCCCTGACGTGTTGACGGGGCCCGTAAACACCCTGATGTTAAAGCTGAGGAGCAGCACTGCCTCAAAGTCCAACACTCTGCAGAACAAGAGCCAACACGAGAGCCAACTACGTGGGAGAGAGAAGAGCAAACCCAACGGGACATGAAAGCATCACAAAGCACAGCGGAATTAAATCTGACAGGGATTCAATTTCCACATAGAAAAAACACCATCTCCCTTCATCCATCACGATGCCTTGCAGGACGGCAAGGAGCATCACGTTTCAGGCATCACTTCGCCCTCTCGGCTGAACGACGGCTCCGGCGTGAAGGCGGAGCGCTGAAGGTACGCGCAGCGGAGGGCCTTCTACTCGCCAGCGGGGGGCGGCGTCGTGAAACACAATCGTGCAGACGAGCTCGGTTATTCATTGGCCTCCATTCAGGGCCAATTGAATTGAAATGAAAATATTTTTGCATCAGAACTCGTCCTTTCTTCGTGTGCCTTCGGCGGAATGCCGAAGACCACAGAAGTGCGGGTCGCGTCGGTCGCGTGTCAGTTTCTTGAAGAGAAGACGACTTGGTGGCGACGAAGAGTCGGTTCAGGGAACAACTGGAGCAAGTGACGACACCGTGGGTGTTTCAGTTGGACAGGAAGTGAAACCTGCTCCTCTTTCTCTGCTTCTGGTTCCCTCAAGTTTTTCTTCCTCAAACCTCCACGATCCACCGCCACTGTCTTGTTTTTTTTTTGTTGGTGAAAATATGAAATGACCATTCATCGTTTTGAACTTTTTGATGAGATACATGCATTTAACGTCGTCTTCCTTTAATTCAAGGAGCTACATGTGATGGATTTAACATTGGTTAAGGGGACGTTGCGGACAGACAACGGCCCTTGTCCAAAAAAACATACACAACTTATAATCCTCATATGTTACATGATTTTACAACCCGGGACAATAATTTCCTTCTTCCATTGCGATGACGACGAGGCAAACAATGGAAATACGTTCGAGCCGGGGTCAACTTTTGTTACAGGCTGACCCTGGTCTTCTTTTTTTGTGCACGAGCTCTCGGTCATAAGACGTCTGTATTTTGTTTTTCATGCAGTTGTGCGTCCGGACCATTATGGCCTTTCATAAGGTTAAATAAAAGCATTCATGATTACACGTCTGCGGACTGCAGTATCTACGGACACAAAGGTCAGGAGACACTGTACGTATCGTTGACATCTTCTCATAAAACGTAATCCTAAAAACCAGTGGACATGAGAGCCAATGCAACATATATGTTACGCTCACGCGTGTATCTGATTGAGAGAAATTTACTTGACACAGTTTTGTACAGCAACACAAAATATGTCAACGAGAGAAGAAATCATTTTGAGAATATATTGCACTTATTGTACACACTCAGATGTATAACACTAATACATTTTTTTAAAATATCTATTGGATATATTATATTACATAATATCAGATTGTTTTTGTCATTGAAAAATGGTGAATAATTCCCGGACCATTATTCAACGTCCGTTACCAGAATTCAACGGGTCCTTGACCGGCCCAGGTCCCATCGTCCCTCCACCGAGTTTCCCACACTGCCCCTCCCTCTGCCTCCCATCACCCCGGCTCGATCTGCCGTGACGGGAAGGTCTCTCTCGTCTCTGTCTGTGCGCGTGCGACGTTCCATGTCACTCGCAGGACGGTTCAGACACACCTTCATCAGAGGCGAAGTGTCATCGAGTGACGAGTGCAGCATCGCTGCTGTGTGATGAGCGCACTAACATAAATGCCATGGCTGCAGGTGAAGTGTGCGTGTGTGTGTGTGTGAGACACAGAGGCATCATCACCACAGATTAAATCCAGAGTGTGTGTGTGTGTGTTTGGTCGTGTGCTTTGGAGAACATTCTTGTAGTACGCAGGATGTGAGCGAATCCCATTTCCTGTTGACAGCAATCAATGTGTGTGTGTGTGTGTGTGTGAAAAAAAGAATGAGCCAGCAGACGGGAAGGTGAACAATAACTCCTCCCCGTATCTGCTTTTATGTTTGAAGTCGTCTCGGGTATTAGAGGTTGTGTGTGTGTGTGTGTGTGTGTGTGTGTGTGTGTGTGAGACTTCTGATAGGAAACAGCGTGTTTACGTCAACTTCACTTCATGACTTCCTCCCTCGTGGGTGTCGACTGAAGGCGGACGGGCAGAGATCTACTTGTTTGTGTGTCTCTGTTATCACTCGTGAATCGTCAGGGTGTGTGTGTGTGTGTGTGTGTGTGTGTGTGTGTGACAAAAAGAGGACAATTTTTTTTTTGTAGTCATGAAAACAGTGGCTTTTTTAATGTAAACACTACATTCGATTGGTTTTTCCAGCACGGACATCCCACATGAAATAACAACCATTCACTAAAGAAGAGGAGGAGAGAGAGAGAGAGAGAGAGAGAGAGAGAGAGAGAGAGAGAGAGAGAGAGAGAGAGAGGGAGAGAGGGAGAGATCAAAAGCTGCACAGAAAAAAAGCATTCACTGGGTAGAGAACAGAACATAGAGGAGGTCAAATAAAAAAGAAGGAAGGGAACAGAAACAGAAACAGGTTTTATCATCATGTCATTATACACAAGTTGTTTTTCTCTTTTTTTAAAAACTAGAACTCAAGAAGGCGAGAAAGAAGTGGGTCTATATAGAGAGACGGATCGATCGATCGATGAGGAGGGGGTAGCAACATAGATTAGGTTGTGAATAGATAAGCAAATTTTCCAAATCTACTTCATCGTGTGAGTATGTGTAATGAGCGCGAGCAAGTGTGTGTGTGTGTGTGTGTGTGTGTGTGTGTGTGTGTGTGTGTGTGTGTGAGAGAGAACTGTGCTTTTCATCGTAGACCTGGAAGGTGTGTCGAACTGAAAAAAGACAGAAGAAGAAGAAGAGTAGAAGAAAGGAGCATGACTTTGTACAGCATCGATGTGTGAACATGCAGCGTCCCTAAACTAGCGAACGCAGCGAGAAACGTGCTCCCGCCCCCCCGCCCGCCCCCCCCCGAAGAAAAACTGGTATTTTTTCTGAAATAATAAAAAATAGATATCGTTATAGTATTATATTTAATCGTTCTGAGTCAGGCTAAAGTGAGGACATGGTTTCTTCCAATGCAGGGAAACAGGCAGAATGGTAAAGGGGGGGGGGGGGGGGGGGGGGCACCACAACAACAACAACAGGGTCGGTCGGAGGTCGAACTGGAACCGTTTTCAAAAGATCTTTTTTTTGCTTAAAAAGAGCGATAGAGAAGAAAGAATAAAATAAAACCCCCGGATCATGGCTGTGATCATCGTTGTCCTTTGTGGATATTGCGGTCATACCCACCTTCGTTGTTTTTTATATTAATTATTGTAGAAGCAATCGTAGATTAATTCAAACTTTAGAATTCTACATGTCTTTTCCTTCCGGCCTCCTGCGCCACTTTTCTCTAACTCTAACATTTTAGTTTTTTTTTAAGTTTGACCCCGCCCCGTCCGATTCAGGCGACCAATCACGTCTCTAGTTCAGTTTCTGCCGTCCCACATCTTAACTCTTTTCTTTTTTTTTTTGTCAAATATTTTTTCCCCCATCTTTTGCAATTTTTATTAAAAGAATTTTTTTTTAAATTATTATCTGAACAGTGTCGATGAGAAGCTTCTTTTTTTCGGGGGGGGGGGGGGTAATTTTCTTAAACTGATCTCTTTATACAAAGGCTTTGCGTATCTCATGCTGTCTCACGTCAGGGCTTTTGGGAGAGAGGAGAGAGGAGAGAGGAGGGTTGGCAAATACGACGATGGGCGCCTTTGACCCCGCCCCCCCCCCCCCCCCCCCCCCCCCGCGCAATCTGGGCGCCATGCGAAAGAACTAGGAAAGAGATGGACGGATGTGAGAGAAGTAAAGGCATGATGGTGGTGGTGGTGTGTAGATGACGAGAGATCGAGAGAGACAGACAGGTTTGTGTAGGACAGGCAATCAATCAATAAATTAATTAATAAATGAATCAATCGTTATCAAACCAGGAGTGAGAATGTTAGTGGCACTAAAAGGTTATAACAGTGAGGAAGGTGGAGAGATATAACGTGGTGAACTTGCTTCTAGAAGCGTAGCTATCTACAGTACAGTACCTCCGTTACATGGCACTGATCGGACATTTAGCACATTTCCTATTGGCTCCCGAGCTCAGCCGTGACCGAGAGGCCGGCCAATGGGGCTAAGGCCAGGTTTCTTTATTTTTCTTCTTCTTTTTTTTTACGGAAACAGGAAAGCCTCGCTCCTCCGGTCGATGAAAACCAGGTCTCGGAAGAAGGGAGTTAAAATGATACAAGTCACTCAAAGTGGGGAAAAATAGAAAGTGACAACAAAAAAACTAAAATGTCTCAGCTAATGTAAACAAAAGACTCCAAAAAATCATGAAATAATCGGCGTTGTCAGTTCCAGCAGGTCTGAAGAGTTGTTTTCAGGTTTTGGCTGACCTGTCTGGTGTGTGTGTTTTTTTTTTTATTCATTTTTTTTTTTTTTAGTGCTATCAACATTTTCACAGATTTTCGCAAAAAAAATTGTTATTACATAATCACTACCATGGCAAAATAATACACAAGTAAAAGGTGTCAGGTGAGGCAAAATGTGAATAAAAATCAGTGTACCGACTGATACTCATGTAATAAATATACACACGGTCAACAGAAACAAAACAGAAGTCGTATTCGTAGTAATAATAATAAAAAAAAGAAAGTACAGGTTTTGTTTGTTACCAACGAAAGACACAGCTGAGAAAGAAGGAAAGAAGGAAAGAGAGAAAGAAAGAAAGAGAGAGGAGAACGGGAGCGGCGGCGGCGGCTTTCATCGACTTTGTTCAAAGAAGTTTTTCAAGGCTGCAGGGTCTCGTGTTTTTTTCTACTAAAACAAATTTGTTTGCTCGGCAGCAGACCAAAGGTCGTCGCGAGGAGAAGTCGGAGCGGGGAAGAGAAGAGACGAGAACTAAAAACATTATATATATATATATATATATATATATATATTTATATATACGTACGCCTATTTTTTTATTTTAATTTTAAATTATCCTCATTATTAATATGTACCTAGTTGCATTTTCCTTTCTTTTTTCTCTTAAATAATCAGCAGAATCGTCATCATGATCGTCATCATCATCATCATCATCATCATCATTTCCACAGCAGTGTCAAAGGAACAGGAACAGGAGGAGGAGGAGGGCGGGAGGGAGGAGGGGGACAAAGAGGGAGGGGTTATCGCGTGGGGGGGCGTGCTCAGTACAAGCCACACCCTCGGAGGTTGTTGGCGATGATGATGTCGGTCACGGCGTCGAACACCACCTGGATGTTTCCTGTATCCGTGGCGCAGGTCAGGTGACAGTAGATCTCCTTGTTCGGAGAGCGGTTCTTGCTCTCGAACTGTGCTTGGATGTAGGCCGCTGCGTCGTCGTAGGTGTTGGGTCCTGCGGGAGGGACACAGAGACTTCACACACTCACCCGCTTTCACCTGAGCGCTGCGGATTGGGATGTGAATATTTTGGACGATTTCAATTCTGACGTCAAATCTTGAGGTCTGAAACTCCTTGGGATTCATGATCCAGACCCGTGTTTCTCCACTGGTCCGGCCTCAATACCCACCTTTTGCCATAGACATAAATTTCTGAAATTTGTTCCTCGCCACGAAATCCGTAGGGAATGTATTCGGTGTCATATTTGTGTTTAGTCGGTTTAGCCATGTTTACAAATGCTCCAGAGCGTTTGCTACTCTGTGAAACGCGTTCCCTTCAAAATAGAAGCGCTGCATCAATTTTAAAAATGTATTTAATGTAATTCCGTAGATTTGTTATGCTTGTGGTCATTTATGATTTATTTTTTTCACGCATAAATCTGCGACCCACTCAAAATGGCCCTGCGACCCACCACTTGAGGATCACTGATTTATACTACTAATCCTAAATTCTGTGGCACTATGGCGGAGAATTGGGGCCACAAGCCATAATATTACGATAAGGTCATAATATTACAAGAATAAAGTTGTGGTACTGAAGAGTTAGGCCGCAATATTAAAAGAAAAAAGTTGTAATATTCAGAGAAAAATAAGTCATATTATTACAAGAATAAAGTCATGGTACTGAAGAGTTAGGCCGTAATATTAAAAGAAAAAAGTTGTAATATTCAGAGAAAAATAAGTCATATTATTACAAGAATAAAGTCGTGGTACTGAAGAGTTAAGCCGTAATATTAAAAGAAAAAAGTTGTAATATTCAGAGAAAAATAAGTCATATTATTACAAGAATAAAGTCGTAGTACTGAAGAGTTAGGCCGCAATGTTAAAAGAAAAAAAAGTCATAATATTACACAAAAAAGTCAATATGGCCCAATTACGCTGTTAGACGTATTTGCCAGTTTAACACTATTTTGCTAAGACGCTTCTCTTGATGACGGAGTGATAAGGAGATGGAGTGTGTCAGATAGACACACTGGGCCGTTTTGAATTTTTGACCAGCGCCATCTTGGCCTTTTGGCAAGCAGACGTAGAATTGGAATTGGATCTGTCTAAGAGCTCGTCCTCTGCTCGCCCACCTACATCTGCAACCATGCTCTGATTGGACGGACCAGCTGTCAATCACGCTGTATCCATTGTCTATTTCATTCTAAATGAGACCACAATTTACTGGATGAACTTGAAACTAGAGATTGAACCATAAACTCCTCACTTAAATATTTACTGACGTTAACAGTGGTATAAATATCCCAATGTACATAACTCAAAGAAAAAATGCATTAAGATTATTTCCCTGAATGTCAAACTATTCCAACCTGCTTTAATCGCACATATAAAATAAATAACTTGGCGTTCCACGAGTCTGACGCTGAACAGTCCTATTAAACTCAATGTCCAAAAAAAATTTCACACTGAAAAGTGATATTCCAGTGTTTTTTGACACGTGTTCACTCATTTCTGCACGGCCGCCTGCTCGATCGCACACTTCATGTATCGGCTGCTTTTTCCGTCCCGTGTAATTGGATTCGGTTTCACTGCTTCACAGCTCTTTGTGTTTTTCGAGAAATCCATTTGGTACACCTGTCAGGCTCTCTTCATGCCTGCGTGTTTCCAGAGCTGCTTTTTTTCCCCCCTCACCGCTGCTTTCACAAAGAAATAGATTAGGAAAAAAAAAGAACAAATAAATGTATATATTTTTTACCTGTGTATTCAGGGAAGCAGATGCTGAGCGCAGACTTCTTGATCTTCTCCGCAAACAGATCCTTCTTGTTGAGGAAGAGGATGATGGAGGTGTCGATGAAGAACTTGTTGTTGCAGATGGAGTCGAACAGCATCAGAGACTCGTGCATGCGATTCTGCGGTGGGAGGAGAAGGGGGGGTGGAGGGGGGGTGGAAAAGATGGTGCACAGAAGTGAGGAATGAGGAGGGAAAGAAGCGGGATTAGGTGAGATGATGGGAACAGGTGGACGGAAGGGAGGAGGATTAAACAGATGAAGGGAAGGAAACAGGAGGAGAAAACAGTGAGGGCAGAAGGAGAAGAGACCGAGAACAGACGGAAAGAAGAGAAATGAATGGATGATGATGAAGAGAGAAGAGGAAAGAAGGGAAACATTATAGTTACCATATCGTCATTTTTTTTTATACAGTGCGGCCAAGACCGGCAGATACAATCACACACAGACACACACCTCTCTCTCTCTCTTTTCAAATATAAAACCTAAGTAACATTTCAATGAGAAAAAGAAGCGAAAGACAAGAAAGAGGCGATAAAGAGAAGAAAAGGGGATTGTAGGACATTTTCTGCATATTTTTTAACTACAATAAGTTCGACGCTGTGCAGTGACAGAGATGCTGACCGAGGAGTGACGGTCCGACAGTGGAGCTGCTCACCAATGACTTTCCATCACTTTCAGTAAAACATTTAAACTAACACTGGGAGGAAAAACGAGAAGGGACGAGAGAGAACAAATATCGTCAAACTCTTTCTCCACAATTCAAAAACACACACACGCACAAAATAATAACACACACCAAGTCACTCATGTGGTGCTTTATTGTCATTTCTTTCATGTATAAATACAACGTTCAATAAATTATCACAGCAGTGAGGGAGTTACAGCAGATACATTTTACACACAGTGCTCAGTGAAACACAGCACTTGCTCGGACGGACACACACACACACACACACACACACGAGCTGCTTTCAGACCAGACATGCGCTGACGTCTTCCAGAATGTTTTTCCCAGAGTGGCTTGTATGTGAGAGCGGGAAATGTCCGCAAATGTTGCGCAGGACATTTCCTCTGGAACTCTTCCTGTTAAATGTCCAAGTTGAACCCAGGTGAGAATGCACAGCGGGAAGATCTCCGGAAGATTCACAGCGAGCGAGTGGGCGCGTCGATGACTGTAAACAAAAAAACCCGTGCTCCACCCAGACGCCACAGAATGATCCGGAGATGTTCCTGCGGGTGTGAACGCGTCCGACCCGGACAAATGTCCTGCCGCGTTCATCTCAAGGCAAAGGAAAACAACATTTTCTGGACATTTTCTGGAGTTCCTGTCTGAAAGCAGCCACACACACACACACACACACACACACACACATCACACACACACACACACATGGGTTATATGGACATATGAAAAGCTAACACAGTTGCAGCGGTGAGAGTTTGAGTGTATTGACATTTACCAGTTCACATGCTCCGCCTCCTCTATTCTACTCAGGTTCAGTACGGTCTTGGTGCCCTGCGGCTGCCTGACCTCTGTCCTGGCTCAGCGGTGCAGCAGGAGTCTCAGCAGAGGCTTAAGCACTCGTTTCATCGGTCGGCAGAGCTCAGAGGGGAACCGGACATGTTATGGCGTTTGCAGGCGAAACTCTTATTTCTAAATTCGAAGCATAAAGCAGGAAGAAGAAGAAGAAAAAACAAAAAAGGGTTTCAGGAGCTCATTTAAATCAATACGAGAACCTTTTGGCACTAAATTCTGGAATGGAAATTCATGCTGAATATGACCTCATTTGGCTGCCATGCCGAGATTTCAACAAGGTGCAGCACCTGCTGCCCAGAAACAACCCAACTACAACACACACACAGGACCTTTGTTTCCTGAATGGACCACTGATTGTATTTTTCCACACCAGAGCCATCGGGGGAAAAAAAATCAAACCAACCCCAACAGAATCACCCAGACACCTTCTCCAGCGTGACCTCAGACTACATTACCCAACAAATCTCTCTCCTTCACTACTGCAGAGTATTGGAATCCATTGTTTATATGTTGGGAGTGAAGCAGGACATAAACTACATTACCCACGATCCTCTTGGCCTCGCCTGCTGATCTGATTTGCAATTCATCAGGAGCAGGGACACACACACACACACACACACAGACACACACACACACGTAGACACTGATCTGCTCATAGCTCTTCTCTGTGGAAGCATCGACTCCGTGTTCACCTTATAAATCGCCAATGGCGCTCCAGCTTCAGTGTTGCAGAGAGAGAAAGTGACGAGGGTCGGGGTATAAAACACAAAGACACAAAAACACAGAGGAAATCAAAATGTTCCATGTGAGATGAGACGGATTGGGCTCGTGAAGCACCAAACCTTTCTCACTGTATGTGTCTCTCAAGACTTCATGTTTCTGAGAAGTTTGGTGTCAATTTGAGTTATTTGACGCCATAAAAACGGGGTTAAACGTCATGACTGACAGCTGAGGCTGACTTGTGATTGGTCCAGCGAGTGAATCAGCGGGTCCACGGCACAGACCCTGCCTCTAAGTGACGTCGCAAGCACCCCGATATTTTGGCTTCATTTTTGTCCAGTGGGAGGAAATGGAGACCAAATTTCAGTCTATGACTTATATATCCAAAAACACAGATCTGACCCTTTCCTTGTTCATGTAGTAATATTTGTAGAGCTGCAACAGTTCGCCGATTAGTAATCGATTACTAAATTAATCGCCAACTATTTTGATAATCGATTAATCGGTTCAAGTTGTTTTTTATGAAAAGTAGTCAAAATTCTCAGATTTCAGCTTCTTAAATGTGAATATTTTCTGGTTTCTTTGCTCCTCTGTGACAGTGAACTGAATATCTTTGGTGTGAGGACAAAACAAAACATCATCTTGGGGGTTTTGGAAACACGATCGACATCTTTCACCATTTTTTTGACATTTTATGGACCAAACAACTAATCGATTATGAAAATAATCGTTGGTTGCAGACCTAAACATTTGAAACTGTCATTACATATTGTGAAGAAGAAGAATAAGAGATATACAAAGTGTATAAGTAAACCACCGAAGAATCAGGCCAGCAGAATTATGCCTGTGGAATCACCTCGATCTGTTCACTGCCCCCGAGGTTAAACACGGGCACGGAAGAAGACAGGCGACAAAGCTTGACCACTTGAAACGGCGAGCTGCCGTCGTCGCCCCGAGGGCAAATGAATCACCTCAACGTGAACGGGAGCTTGCTAACGCAGCGTGGATGGTAATTTCACCAGCCGACCGTTCCACAGCCCGTGTCTACTGCTGCTGCCCTCGATGCTCTCAGGCATGAAGTGATTCTTAATTCAATTATAACAGCGACGTATCCTTGACGACATTGTGCGAGGATGATGCGACGACAGGCGCCGAGTCCAGCACGTTGTCAGAAAAATCCTGTTTGTCTTGTCTTCTCTGCGTTTTAAAGAACCTCCAAATGTGATCATTAGGGACAGGTGCTCATTGTTTGAAGAGCGCCAATGTGAAATATTTGTTTCCACGTCTATGCAAATGACAAGCAAAACAGGTCACATGCACACTTTTGTAAATAGCGTACAGTATGTATTTCAAGGACTCTCCCGTACACGATATAACTACTGACGACTAATAACTAGGAGTGAGACGTAAAAAGGGATTTAATAGAAACAGGAAAGAACGGCTTTCATCTTTCTTTGAAACTAATTTCAGTAAAATGCCTTACGCATATTTTAAAATCGAATATAGATCACTGTAGATGCAATGAGTCGGGAGGAGCAGATGACAGACTAAATGCACATTGGGCGTCTCCTTTGGCAAAAGGAACAGTTCGCTGCTATTATCCGGCGCTGGCGAGTATAAGGTGTTGTGACATTTTAAAGTCCCACGGGTGTGTTTCTGTCTTCGGCGCGCGTGCGTGCGTCGAGGGCACGTCTGTGTGGAAAAGGGCAGACAGGTGCCTTCTGGGTAGTTAATCCACAGATACCGACTCCAACTCCAACTCCCAACACCCGTGGGCTCTTACACAACACATGTTCATTAGCATGAATGCGCACACACACACACACACGCGCATAGATGCGCATACACTTACCTTTCGTACTATCAACAGACACACATGTAGGTAAGCTATGGTAACACACACACGGACACACACATGAAACACACTCACACGCACACAAATGCACATGCTCACACACGAAGCAGACTGATCAACAGCCTTAGGAAGCTTTTTGGTCTCTCATTATGAAACGTTGGCAAAGATGTGCGAGGAGGAGCTGATGACATCATCTACCTGTTAAAGGTGACATATTATGCAAAAATCACTTTTTCAGTGTTTGTGCACATAAATGTGTGTATCTGTGGAGCCCGCCGGCCCACAAACTGTGAACAAAGAGCACCCTGTTGTTATTTTGGGAGCTGCCTAAACCCTACAGCCTGTTTCTGAACCACTGGTTAAGATTTCTCTCCCACTGTGATGTCACAGCTGGACTCTTTTGGGGGTAACCCTGCTTGCAATCCGAGAATCTCCACTTCTCTGATGAAGGGGCGTGACATTTCCTACACGTTTTGAAAGCGGTTGACCAATCACAACAGACTGGGCCCGCAGGGCCAATCAGAGCACACTGGGGTTTATCCAGAGGGGGAGGGGCTAAATGAAATCCAGGCGTTTCAGACAGAGAGTGAAAAGAGGAGCTGCAGGAATGGGCAGGGTGAGAACACTGATGCCTTTTCTGAACATTAGAGCATGTAAACCGTTTCAGGTGTTATCCTAAATTAAAAGTATGAACCTGAATATGAGCATAATACGTCACCTTTAAAAAAAATAATTGGTAGCTTTGAGCGGACGGAGGGAGACAGGCCCTCGCTGTTTGAGTGTGGAGGGACGAGTGGACTAAATGTCTTGGTCATGAATAAATAAAGCAGCTCTCTATCTGTTTGCAAGCGAGCACTCACACCAGTGGAAGCTATAAAAACCACACTGGCTTCAGTCAATCCAACAGAAAGTCCCAAACCAAGCTCAGTTCGTAAACGATGCTGTAAACATTCTGCAAGAGAGGAAAGAGGAGCTGCTGCTGCTGCTGGTGTTTTCCTGGAACTGTGTTACTCTCTGGCTTTAATACCGAGGCTCCAATTCAAACTGCTCCTAAAAATAAAAACACATCCATTTTCATTCCAACTCAGCCGCGGCACCGCATCAAACCTCGATCCTGCCGCAGCTCGGGGGGGAAATGTCGAAACCCACCACCAGAAAATGAAACTCATTTAGCAAAAAAAAAGAAAGAAAAAAAAAACGAAACATCAGGGATGAAAACAATAGTCACAAGGTTGACATTTCCAGTCCCACGGCACTGAATGTACCCAACAGCACACAAATCCTTGAAAGCTCACTGCCGGCTTATTAAGCTGGACAATAGGGATATTACACAATGGATGTGGCCCTGGTGCCGTATGAAATCAATGTTTTCCATTGAAGCACTATCTGCGAGTCGTCTGGTCGAGTCAGCACACCGGGCTCTTGTACCTCTTCGGCTCAAGGTTTTTTTTTTATGGTGGACCCATTGCACGGTGCAAAATGAGAGCCTGCAAAAAATATGACCATAGGTGATGAAGGAATGATGATGGCGAGCAGCCGCCGCCTCCTCACATAAATGCCAACTTTTTGCAAACTATGACTTTAAGGTAAATAGGGTTGGGGAGAAAAAAAAGATAGAACATTTTCATATTGTCACTTCTAAATTCAATCACTTACACTTATTCTTTTTCCCCCCGAGTGCAATGCATCCACAGCTAAAACTAATGCGCTTCTGAATAACAACACTGGAAATGACACTCTGCTGCAGGCGGTCTTGCAGGAAAATGATAACCCACCATTGCTCAGAACAAGCTCTCATTTTGTTTACCCTCTTTAAGTAACATTATGCAGGTGTTTTACCTTAAAACAAAAGCTTCAAAATCAAATTTTATTGCAATAGGGATTCAATCCCACACCGCGCCCTGAGTCGTTCTTGCACAACTTGGGTTCAGCGGAATACGGAATACGCAAAACGTGTGTAACGCTTTATAGCACATGTTGTCTACTGTTCACACTCCCTTACAAAAAATGAATGCAGCAACTTCTTGTGATAATTACATGTGGCTGCAGAGGCCGCAGTGGCTGCTGCTCAGCAAAAGTTACATGTTCTGGCTTTAAAGCCCAGATGTGAATGTGAATTCAAATGATTGGAATAGTCTTTTTTAGTTTTAGAATAAATAGGCGATCTTTGTCAAATTTGCAGCAATAATTTTTTTTTTTTACATTATTAACCTACTAATTAAATTATAAATTTAAAAACAATGAAAAATGTGAGAAATGAAAAGTTTTCCGAGCGGCAATTTCAAAAAAGATACTTTTTTCCATTTAAAAACGTCTTATTATGATTTAGTTCATACCGTCTTTTACATTAATGTTTGAATGTATTCATTTACATAGGATTAGACATTTTGAAGTTGCACAGTTTAAAGGGCTTGGCTGAGTGCAACAGCGGCAGAGCACACACAGTAAATCAGAGCGGGATCTTAACTCGTGAACAAAACAAAGATCACAATAGGAACGAGCCCATGTTTGACACACAGGAAGAGAGAGAACGAGAGAGAGCGGAAGGATATGAAACAAAGGTTCCAGCTGAAATCAAACTGTGGGCGTGGCAGTTTCACCTCGTGGTCCACCAGGATGACCCGTGACATGCAGCTTCATATTTGATTCTGATGAATGAGCATTTGCACGTGTTCTCGATCTTTCTGATCAAAACTGAACTGAACAGGACTGTGACTCACTGAGTAAATCCGTTTTAGATTGGACCTTCATGTGACTAAGGCACTTGTCTGTGGCACGTAGTTTGAGTGACAACTCAAATTTGAATGTATATATATTTAGAAGAAATAGAAATACTTCTGGGTAGAAAAGGGATTATCATACTATATCATTGTAGAGGATAACTCCTGGATATCAAACAAGGGTGCAACTAAAAACTGCATTTAGTCGAATTCTATTCCGAGTAAGGCACTATTGTGTATATACAAATAAGTCTCAGGAACATTGAGTCCCTGAAGTTTTAACTGAGGCCTTGTGCAAGATTTCTCGCAGCGCACCAGCAACACATCTGGAGTTTATGTACACTTAAACACACAAAACACAATGTCACTGAAAAGGCGCTGCTGGTTCCTTCTTGAGGAAATGACACAAGGACTTAAAAAAAAAGAAAAAAAAAAGACAAATAGATTAAAAAGAAGTCTCAATCAACCACAAAGATTCAATCATTGAGAGTCAAGTTACTGTACACCCCCTATATCTGACTTCCTGTCACATGACAACATCACCGACACAAGTCACACAACTAACTACCGTGTAGGCACCACGTGTATTTAACCCCATACGGCACATACACAGGTCAAACACCCATCCTCCCTCCACTGGCTGACATCTAACGCCGTCCTCAGTAGAGGCCACAGCCCCGCAGGTTATTCGCTATGATGACATCGGTGACGGCGTCGAACACAAACTGGATGTTGTTGGTGTCGGTGGCGCAGGTCACGTGGGAGTAGACCTCCTTGTTGGTCGACTTGTTCTTGCTCTCGTAGTGACCCTTGATGTAGGCGATTCCGTCCAAGTAGGTGTCCGGACCTGAGGGGAGAGACAGATGACAGACGGGCCGGAGATTAGGGCGCAGGGCGTGAAAAGCTGTCGTCTTCTGCACCCCCCGCCGTTTTCTGTCAGCAGTATTGTTCTGATATTTTTCCGAAAAAGCGCACACATTCTTGCTGAGGTGTTCACTGTGGTGTACGGAGGAGGGCTGAGCCTGCTGCGAGCTTAAAAAATAATATAATACATGGACAGCTTATGGGGACTAAACTGAAACGATGATTCAAACTTGAAAGAGGAAATCTAGTTTCAAGGATAACATTGTAAGTCAATGTTCATGTATTTGCTATTTGACATAGAATAAAAGTAGTGATGCTACAAAATAATCATTTGCATTTTGACATATTCTTATGGGAGTTCTACGATCATATTACAAGCTGTTTCACATTTGATTTAGTGAGTATTTAAATACAATATTCACAAACGAAATATGATTTTCCATTAATTCAATGAATTACGTTAATTCTCAATGAGTGGAGTAATTTGTGTTGGAAGTGCCACTAACATGTTTCTGGCTCTCGGCCATTAGCAGCTCTGTGCTTTGTCTCCGTTTCAGAGGCAGGTCGATCAGAACGGGCACGTCGGAGTCTGGACTACGTACAAGGACGAGGAGAGGTGGAGGAGGAGAAGACGAGGAGAGGAGGAGGAGGAGAAGACGAGGAGAGGAGACATGTTGTGAATTCCAATTTTCCTTTTTCTCACACTCTTGCTGTTATGGTCTCTCTCCATCTTGCTTTCCCACAGGCTTGAGCTGTCCATGTTTTTATTTACATTTTTTTTTTTTACAATGTCTCTCAGTTCCTCTCGTCTCTCATCTCACTCACACTCACACTCACACTCGTCTTGTTTGGACTCATGGTGAAAGTCCTGATTTCATTCACTGTTTCACTCTGATTGTTTGACTCTCGTCTTTGTTTTGTCCCACAGTCTGAGACTGAATATGCTTTGAATCGTCTAGTCTAGTCATTGTCATAAAATCTTTCATAGCAGACGA